>NW_026895524.1:0-16190 GCF_033153095.1 Gastrolobium bilobum
AACCATCATAGAGCACAAACAAATATACATACATGACACGTACAGTATTAATAATGAGGATTTAAGAAAAAATAAAGGTATGGCATGGTATGGAGGGGAAGTTACCTTATCCTCAGCATTCAGCAGCAAGTAAAGGAAGATTATTGAGAAGAATCTCAACTCAAGAGGCTCAGTGTCGGGGGCCATCAAGAGGAAAAACGCGATAACACACTTAAAAAAAATGGAAGAACCAATGAAATGAAATAAAAGCAGAGGCGAAAGAAAGTTCCTTTCCTGTGAGTTGAGCTGCTGCTTGTAGTTGGTAGCTTATCTTGTTGAACAAGATCTTCAACAGTATTGTTATTGTGAGTTGAGCTGAGCATCGGCCAAAGGTAACCACCATTTTTGTGATTTGATTGAAAGAAAGAAAGAAAACTTGAAGAAGAACATTCATTCAAGTCAGATTCAATGAATCGTTTGTTTAGAAGGAAGAGAAGATAACGAAAAGAAAAGGTAACCAACCATTTTTGTGATTTGATTGAAGGGTGAGAAGAGAAGAGAAGAGGGGGCTTAGGGTTTTTCTTTGGTGGAGAAGAGAGAGAGGGAGAAGAAAGAGAGGAATGAGTGAGTGTAATTAAATTAAATCCCGCCCAATTAAATTACATTTTTTACGTTTAAGCTAGATGCCAGTGAAAATTAAAATTAAACAATGAAAACATATATGTACGAGTAAACAAGAGAATACATCGATATCAGTAGCAAGGACTCTCTTTGGGGGAAAAGATACAAGGATTATAGACTACAGAATAGGTGAATGAATGATACAGTGCTACACAGCACAGCTAGATAGTTTTAATATAATAACACTATCATTTTTTGGAAACAAAAAAACTTCAAAATTCCCTAAGAAGCCAAGATTTTGAGAAAGTGAAAGAGAGAGACACGTAGAGAGAGAGAGAGAGAGAGAAAGGTAGGAGCTCAGGAGAGAAGCAAGGAAGCAAAAAAAAGAAGAAGTGCGCAATTAATAACCAATAAAGCTCTCTTGTCAAATCACAACATTAGGTGCTCTGAGGATCTGACTCTGATCTTCGATCAACAGAACAGTAGTCTAACATCTCTCCTATTCCCTAAATAAAGTAACACAAACAGCGCAATTAAACTTCAATCTTATTAAGAAATTTTTCAAATCCATTTTTTTATTTATTTTCTTCTCTTTAAATTAATCACACACTAAACTTAAACAACTATTAAGCTCCTCTTATATACTTTTTAAAAGCAGAGGCAAAGTAATAATACTGAGTGAACTGAAACTGAGCTTCTAAGATTCATTCAGTTATAAAAAACTTATCACTACAAACAAAAGTAACAATACAGATACAATGAATAAACCATAGACTATAGAGCACAAACAAATACATGACGTACAGTATTAATAATGAGGATTTAAGAAAAAATAAAGGTATGGTATGGTATGGTATCGGAAGTTACCTTATCCTCAGCAGCAAGTAAAGGAAGATTTTTGAGAAGAATCTCGACTCAAGAGGCTCAGAGTCGGGTGCCATCAAGAGGAGAAATGCCTCTGTTCAGTGTCTTTTTTAAGCTGAGCTACAAATACAAATAAAAATACATGTTTTATGGTCGCTGAAACAAAAAGAAAAAAGAAAAAAACGCAATAACACACTTAAAATAAATGGTAGAACCAACGAAATGAAATGAAATGAAATAAAAGCAGAGGCGAAAGAAAGTTCCTTTCCTGTGAGTTGAGGAGCTGCTTGTAGTTGGTAGCTTATCTTGTTGAACAAGATCTTCAACAGTATTGTTATTGTGAGTTGAGCTGAGCTTGATTGAAGAGAAGAGAAGAGAAGAGAAGAGAAGGGGGCTAGGCTTAGGGTTTTTCTTTGGTGGAGAGAGAGAGAGAGAGAGAGAGAGAGAGAGAGAAGAAAGAGAGGAATGAGTGAGTGTTATTAAATTAAATCCCGCCCAATTTTAGATGAAAAATCTTTGAAAATTGTAAATTGTAAATTGTAAATTTGTGATCTGAGATGAGACTGCATCTGCATGTGGCCCAATCCAATCCATCTTTAATTAATTATAATAAAACTTTAAATTATAATATTTGCGCTGAAATCAAATTATTATAGATTACCTGCTAAAAAGCGCGCGCGTGGTCAAGTGTCCAAAGCACATTACATTGATTTGCATTGGAGAGGGCCACACTTGACTTGACAATCAGACACTACACTACACTGAGTAAAAGCAATGCAATGAATGGACTTGGCAATCTTAAATGTGTACTAATATTTGTCAAAACATTCTTTAGGAACTCATTCGTCTCCATATAAAGATAACATTTGTCATAAATAAAATTGTTATTCTTTATTTTTTCTAAGAAGTACTAATGTAAAAAAAAAATTGGATATCACAAAAATTTAATGACAAATGAAATACTACTTAATTGTAAAAAATAAATATATATATATATATATAACCCGACGGGTCAACCCGTTTTGACCCACTTCTAGGCGGGGCGGGTTGAAGTGGGTTGGTGGGTTGAAAATCTCAACCCAACTCGTCCCGTTTTGGCGGGTTGACCAGCCGGGCAGTGGCGGAGCCACGTTGTGGCCTACAGTTGCCTTGGCACTGGCTTATTTAGCCACGTTCATTTAGCTACATTTGAAAAGTAGCAAATTCTGTTCAATTTTTTTGAAAATTAGCCACGTTTTGGTCGTAGCCAAAGAACCGTAGCTATTTGGGCACTAGCTGAATTTTTTGGCACTTGCTAACATGTCATGCTGGCTCCGCCACTATAAAGTAGAGTAATCAAAACAGGCTATCTCTTCCTGTTAGGCCCTAGCTCGCACGAGTTAAGGCAAAAAATCCTACAAATAAAAAAGCCTGCATGAGCCAAAAACTAATATAATCCCACGAGAAAGGGCCTGTCCACGAGCCAAAATTTCATATAAGTCAATCATTTGTCATTAATTAAATTTGTGACAGTAGCAAACAGGCATCACCAAAACCTTATCTGAAATTTCCATCCCTGATCCATGTACCGCTCCCAACTTCTACACTATATAATCAACTATAATGGAAAGAACAAAAAATCTTTACGTAATCCTCCAAGACAAGCAATCAATGAGATAAAATAAACCATGTTGTCATATAATTGAATGGAAATTGATTTCTCCGGAGAAACTATTCCCCTATTACAGACTCATAAAAATGTCTCATCCATCTTTTTTCTTTAATATAATGAGTCCCGTATATTTAATGGGTATGCAGAAGAGGAATAATTTCTTCTGCAACATGAGAAACTAGAAAAACTATTGCCACTTTGTTATTCCTCACTTTAACATAAATTCGTTACATTAATTATGCATTTGCTACTTTAGAGTAATAACCAACAAAATAGCTTTAGGCTTCTTTTCAATGGTATGAGATTCACCATTATTGCCTTTATTTTATTTAGCTGTTGATTTCATTAGCAATTTTCGTCTAGCTTCTTTCCTTTGTCATTATTTTCTATCATCCCACCATAGCGGAATGTGGTTGACCCAATTCGCAATTCAACATATAGCTATGAGTTATGAAAGTGCTTGATGAAGTTGAGGTGAAAGTAAAGGATGGGGACAGTGAATTCAGAAAATATCTCTGTCCTTTGCAGAATCTGCATCATCGAAATTCAAAACTTAGATAGAAATATAAACCATCCAAATGGAAAAATAAAAGGACGTTTGAAAAATAAACACCAAAAATGAGAAAGATCATGTGGCAGATAGTAGGGGTGTTAACGGGCCGAGCCGAGCCGAGCTTTGATCTTACGGGCCAAGCCTGTATTTAAACGTGTCAGACTGGCCTTAGCCTGTTACCTGTTACGAATATAATATTAGCCTGTGGCCTGGTTCGTTTACAAAAAATAAAAGCCTGTCTCAAGCCTGTGGCCTGTTTATTTATTAAAAATAAAAACCTTACATTCCAATTTGTAGCTGTATTCAGCCCATTAATCATGCACTGATGTGTATTTTTTTGTAAGAAAATAATTGTTGTTTCTTTTATAATAAAAAAACATTAATATTAAAAAATAAAAATAACAACATCACCTTTACTTTATTTTACGTTGCTTTTCCTTAATTTTCTTCCACATTCTAGATTTTTTACATTAAATTTTCTTCCACATTTCTTAATATTCTAGATTTTTTACACTAGATTTGAACCCCACCAATAAATTTTCTTCCACATTTTACATTAATTTTTCTTCCACGGTCGCCGCCAGAAGCATCATTATAAGCCGTGGAATCCGCATGGCTTATAAAAATAGATGATGAACATGACTTAGATCGGGGAGAAGAGATAGAGCAGAGACAGAAAACTGAGAAAAGGATGTTGAAATGATTAATATAAAAATATAAAAAATAAATAAATTTAATGTATACGGGCCAGCCTCCAAGGCTTCAAGGCCGGGCTTGGCTATGAAAGCCTGAGGCCTTTTAAATAAAAAAGCTTTTGCATGAGTATAAGTCTGGGCTTAATAATAACAAAAGACGAGCCGAGCCGAAACGGGCCGGGCCTAAGGCCCCTGATAGGCCCTTGGCCTTATTATCACCCCTAGCGGATAGCATAAGTCCCACCACACCTAATAATTTCAATCATTTTTACCTTTCAAGAATCAAGTACTGGATTCGAGATAATTTACACTTTCAATCTCAGCCACTTTACCTTGAAGATCATCTCTGAAAATACACATGATAAAGCCCAAAAATGGTCAAATAGCCTACATAGTATACACAGCTAACCTCGTACACATGCATAATTGAAGTGAACTTTCTTCTTTTCCTTTTTTTCCTAAAATACAAGTATTGCGGAGTTTTAAATGCACACCTACACGGTGTCTCATACCCTTTTATAAAATTTACACATTTTAAATTGGAAAAATTAATTGTCATTTTTTTTTGTAAACAATTAATTGTCATTTTAAATTAGATGACTTTTATTTTAGGTCTCTCTGCTTCTAATTATACAGAGGAAAGAAAATATTAAAAATCATTAAATATATATTAAAACGATATAATTTTATTTAGAATAATATAAAATCATGTCCTTTAAAATAAAAAATATTTTCCCTTTTTTTTTAACTAAATATTTTCCCTTTAAAATTTAAAAAAGAGGATTAAAAAAATAAATAGACAACCTTATAATTTTGAAGAAATGCTTATGATAAAATAAATAAATTTTCTCTCTTTCCACCAAACAGATCATGGATTTAAAACAACAGTTATTCAGTAATCTAGATCTATAAGCGAGCACAAATATCTAGAATTTTCTCCACATTAGACTCATCAGTCTTTACAAATAATCTTGTTCAATCATTCACAAAAAATGTCGATGTTGATCAGACTAATTATTAACCAAACAAGAACAATAGTGAAAATAAAAGTATAAAAATAGAAAGAATGCATGGTTACGTGACTTGTTGGTTATACAAACTCAAAGAAAATACAAATGAATGGAGGTCAATCTCAGTAGAGAACAAATCTGGGAAGCCAAAGAATTAAATTTGAATCCCATTTACAACTACATAGACAACAAATAATTGGTGTTATCAACTACATAGACAACAAATAATCCGAGTCAATCATTTGTGTAATAATCCGAGTCAATCATTTGTGTAGGATCATAAAGATCAAAGTCAGAATCAAAGTCCAAGTCCAAGTCTTCATTTAAGATTGAGCCTATTGAGCTTAAATTGGTAAGATGTGAAGCATAACTGCCATCCCCTGAAATGGCACAATATTACTTGTTTGCCTAGGACTAATCATCTCACCAGATGAAGAGGATATTTAAAAGGACTGACTTGCTGGGTTGCCTTAGACCTGATTCTTTTCAGTCGAAGTCTTTATTTCTGCAGCAATTAAAAAAACAAATAAAGTTCTATAAATGAAAAACTATGGTTTTATGAAATTAAAGCAGAAAGGAAAAGAAAAAAATACCTGCAGATGGCTGGCCACATGCGCCCTAGTAAGATGCTTCTCAGCCTTCATCAATTGAAGAATTTTTCTAGGTACAACCTCTGCAATCAAAAGAACATACAAATGTGTCAGACTTCATTAACAATAATGCCATGACATCTACTCCAGTGCACTACAGATTAGGAAGAGTATTTGAGAAAGCATTCAAAATAATGTTGAACAAAAAAATACAGCAATTGGAAAAATACAGCAAACATATACTTTTGCAATACAAAAAAAAAACCCAGAGTTTTCACAGGAATGGAAAAAGGCATCATTGTTCCATTTTTGGCAGCGAATGGAAGACACAGTTGGGACCAATTGGGCAGCTTCCAGCTCTCATGAGACCAAATTAATCATGATCGAATTAAGGAAAATTTGAATTTTGATTTGTTCAGTTTTCGAGAGATGCCAAATAAGTATATTAGCTTACTCCAAGGAAAGGATTACTGAAATAGAGGAATATATGGGCAGTGGATTTGTTTGTTATTTGGAAATGCACACTGGTATTAACAACGGAGAAGCCATTTTTTATTTTGGTGCAGATTCCAATATTATGACAGAAATTATATATCCAAGTGGGGCTGAGACAGATGTTCGAAGAATTATGGTTGGATTCTGGGCAGTGGATGTGAAGACACTTGTGGAAATAAAGTTTGCAAAGAGAGGTGATGGAACTAGTTTTCACATTGTAATATTATTAGGATTTGATTGCTATTTCTACACAAAAATATAATAAAAGTATTGCTAAAATAAAGCAGAAACATCAATTGATTGACCAATTGTAGCAATTAATAACAATTAAGATAACAACTACTTTGCATTGTAGAGAAAGAGTGAATAACTTACTGTCAACACCCAAGTCATTAACAGCGGCCACAAAACACCGACCGATGTAGCTCTTCGGTCCAAACAACCCGAGACTGCTTCTGGGTTGATCGGTCCTCTTGGTTAAGACCTTTCTCAAGTTCTACATGAACTTCATCCTCATCTTCTTCCATCTTCTCAGCTTTTTCATCATCTTTATCCTCATCTTCTTCCATCTTCTCAGCTTCATCCTCATCTTCTTCCATCTTCTCAGCTTCATCCTCATCTTCATCTTCTTCCATCTTCTCAGCTTCATCCTCATTTTCATCCTCATCTTCTTTCATCTTCTCAGCTTTTTCATCATCTTCATCTTCTTCCATCTCCTCAGCTTCATCCTCATCATCTTCTATCTTTTCAGCTTTTTCATCATCTTCAACATGATGAAAAACCAACATGTTATCATTCCAATCGAAACCAACATCTAAATATTGCGAAAAAAAAACGAAAGAAAGAAAGAAAGAACCATTAATATTTAAAAAATAAATAAAATGGAAAACCCACATATCTAAATATATCCAATGTTAGTTTTGTTAAATAAAACACCAACTGAAAAAACTAACAAACTCAACTAGACAAAATCAAAAAACAAAAAAACCAGTTAATAGTCCAGTAATAAGATGTCTGGGCAGACAGAAACAAAAGCACACAATCGAACATCCACTGTATTATCAAGAAAAAAAAGAAACGAAATCGAAAGAAAAGAAAAGCAAGAACATAATGGAAAAGTCACACCCTCAATATTGCCAGAATAATAAAGAAAAAGAAAGAAAGAAACATATATTTCATATGGTATTGACAAAAGACAAGCCACACCCTCAATCTCTATTTTCAAGAAAAAAAAAGGAAAGGAAAGAACACAGTCGAATATCAGCAAGAAACCCACATACTCAATCTTTTCAAGCAAGAAATATCAGCATATAATCAAACATTTTCAAAAAAAAAAGAAAAGAAAAGAAAAGAAAAGAAAGGGCAGAAGTACCATACCTAGGTAATGACACCTTTGTAGGAGTGTTGCCAAACAATACAGGCTGGTTGGGTCATCATCTCCCATTGCATCCCATCTCCCATATTCTTCCTCATCTTTTTCCATCATCTGAGCTTCATCCTCATCTCCATCCTCTTCCATCTTCTCATCTTCATCCTCATCTACTTGCATCCCATCTCCCATTGCATCCCATCTCCCATATTCATCCTCATCTTCTTCCATCATCTCAGCTTCATCCTCATCTTCATCATCTTCCATCTTCTCATCTTCATCCTCATCTACTTGCATCTCATCTCCCATTGCATCCCATCTCCCATATTCATCCTAATCTTCTTCCATCATCTCAGCTTCATCCTCATCTTCATCCTCTTCCATCTTCTCAGCTTCATCCTCTTCTACTTGCATCCCATCTCCCATTGCATCCCATCTCTCATATTCATCCTCATCTTCTTCCATCATCTCAGCTTCATCCTCATCTTCATCCTCTTCCATCTTCTCAGCTTTTTCATCATCTTCAACATGATGAAAAACCAACATGTTATCATTCCAATCGAAACCATAGATATTTAAAAAATAAATAAAATAGAAAACCCACATATCTAAATATATCCAATGTTAGTTTTGTTAAATAAAACACCAACTGAAAAAATTGACAAACTCAACTAGACAAAATCAAATTTACAAAATTAAAAAACAAAAAAACCAGTTAATAGTCCAGTAATATGATGTCTGGGCAGACAGAAACAAAAGCATACAATCGAACATCCACAATTTTCAAGAAAAAAAAAGAAACGAAATCAAAAGAAAAGAAAAGCAAGAACATAATGGAAAAGCCACACCCCAAATATTGCCAGAATAATAAAGAAAAAGAAAGAAAGAAACATATATTTCATATGGTATTGACAAGCAACTGTTGACAAGCCACACCCTCAATCTTTTATTTTCAAGAAAAAAAAAGAAACATACTGTATTTTCAAGAAAAGAAAAAAGAAAAGAAACATACTGCACACTGGTATTAACAACGGAGAAGCCATTTTTTATTTTGGTGCAGATTCCAATATTATGACAGAAATTATATATCCAAGTGGGGCTGAGACAGATGTTCGAAGAATTATGGTTGGATTCTGGGCAGTGGATGTGACGACACTTGTGGAAATAAAGTTTGCAAAGAGAGGTGATGGAAAAGTCACACCCTCAATATTGCAGAATAATAAAGAAAAAGAAAGAAAGAAACATATATTTCATATGGTATTGACAAAAGACAAGCCACACCCTCAATCTCTATTTTCAAGAAAAAAAAAGGAAAGGAAAGAACACAGTCGAATATCAGCAAGAAACCCACATACTCAATCTTTTCAAGCAAGAAATATCAGCATATAATCAAACATTTTCAAGAAAAAAAGAAAAGAAAAGAAAAGAAAAGAAAGGGCAGAAGTACCATACCTAGGTAATGACACCTTTGTAGGAGTGTTGCCAAACAATACAGGCTGGTTGGGTCATCATCTCCCATTGCATCCCATCTCCCATATTCTTCCTCATCTTTTTCCATCATCTGAGCTTCATCCTCATCTTCATCCTCTTCCATCTTCTCATCTTCATCCTCATCTACTTGCATCCCATCTCCCATTGCATCCCATCTCCCATATTCATCCTCATCTTCTTCCATCATCTCAGCTTCATCCTCATCTTCATCCTCTTCCATCTTCTCATCTTCATCCTCATCTACTTGCATCTCATCTCCCATTGCATCCCATCTCCCATATTCATCCTCATCTTCTTCCATCATCTCAGCTTCATCCTCATCTTCATCCTCTTCCATCTTCTCAGCTTCATCCTCTTCTACTTGCATCCCATCTCCCATTGCATCCCATCTCTCATATTCATCCTCATCTTCTTCCATCATCTCAGCTTCATCCTCATCTTCATCCTCTTCCATCTTCTCAGCTTTTTCATCATCTTCAACATGATGAAAAACCAACATGTTATTGTAACAGCCCGTTACGTACCGGTATTGTTAACATTAATTATGATATTAAGCGCAGTTACAATCACAGCAGTTCATTTATAAAAAACGAGAATAAATTTTTTCCGACTATTACGGGAGCATTTAAATCATAAAAAGGCGTAATAATTAAAAGCTGTGACCGTAACCGTAAACTCTTGCGGAAGACTTATTTAAACTGTTTTTATCACTTACGTTACTTATTATAAGTTACTAAGGAGTTCCCATAAACTCACTTAGCCAATTTCCAACTTTACGTTTTATACCAATTCGAACATGTTACACTCTAAGTTTTTCTGCGACCAAACCGATCGCAACCAACCCTACTTCTCAGATTATATCTTTGTGTTACTTAATTCCCTTTTTAACAAGCTAAAATACGCTCAATTCGGAGCTCATTTGCTCCGGTTATCGCCGTTTGAAGTTGGATAAGCAATTAGCCCAAACAACCCCAAAAACAGCCCAAACCACTCACTTTGCCCGAATTACTGCACTCAATCGACTCAACCATTTGCTCTCAAATTTTTATCCTACAAACTAGACATCTCAAACTTCATTTTGATATATCACACGCTTAATTTGACGGAGAAACGAAGCGGGAATTAATTTCCAAATCCGGTCCAGAATCTGCCTCAGGTGCAGGGGCACATGGGCAGTCCGTGTTTCTCTATTTTTTTCAGGCCGAAAATCAACCCAGATTTTCCTCAAATTTGGACACAAGGTAGAGGACATCTCAACCTTCAAAATGGCATATGGCACGTCCCTAGGGGACTTCTATGGAGGGAGATATGCTCTCCCGAAGTTCGCCTAAAATCTGCCAATTCTACAGAAAATTCGCCAGAGTTTCCTTTGTTTTTCCAATAATCCCAAATTTGTAAAAGATCATTTAACCTCAATTGTACCTAATAAACACATGATAATACAGTAATAATCCAATGGGTGGCACACACAAGGACCGACAACGCCTTGGGGCACTTACAACCCAATCCAGTTTATAGTTATTAAACATAGAGTCCATATTAATCATTCTTAAGTAGTTGCAATCACTAACACCTTTTTCATGCATATTTCCATCATACATATTATCATAACCTAAAATAGGCCTAAGGCCCTTCCATCATAATTAGACATGCATCAATACTATTACAATATGGCTTTACAAATTACAACTTGAAACTAAAACTTCAAATTACATTCTTCTAAAATTTCGACTTAATTAAAAGACAACATAACCAAATACATCACTACTAGACTTAGGCAAAATGGCATGAACAAGATGCTAATGAAGCTACTAATAAATACAAATGACATGTTCACGCCCTAAGTCTAGCCTAGGCCACACGGCCAACAAAATGCAAAATAAGAAACGCTCCATCGCTCACTCTGCGGGCCTCTTGCCCGAGGCTCCTGCTCCACTGCTACCTCCTGAAATAAATGCCCCGAGACGGGGTGAGATATACGAATATATCTCAGTAACCAAGAGGTTCTGGAGAAAACTCCACCCAATGGTTCACTTCGATGCATATCAATAGAATACAACAACCACTTTGAAAACGGGATATAGCAAGGGATTTAGAGAATGGGGAATATAAAGAAAACAAAATACGACGATACGGGATGGTAACCCCAATTCCACGTACGCCCTCGGCATATATAAGCCTATGGGTATCATCCAAGGTGTGTTCACAGAAACCACAACCATGATGCCCAAACCAACCAAAACGCCAAAGACATTCCTAGTGTGCTCCTACCCGGATCACACACCATGACCGCAGTCAACTGGAACTCCCTCCTGGAGACCTATCCAGCGGAAGTCCGAAAATGCCCGAAGGCTAATAAAACTGTCTACTGGCCAGAGACTCGGTACATAAGTACCCATAGCAATAATGCATGCATGCTCATGTGTTCTAAACTATTCATACACACTTCCTACCGTTGCCATCAACTGGCAAGGTGGAACAGAAAAGGGGAACAAGCCCCAGTACCAAGAGGTTACCTTAATTCGTGTTTCCACAAGCTCCGCAGCAGCTTATCCCTCAACTCGGTACACAGCGGAATGCCTACACAGAGGACATTCCCAATCACTCTCAGTTCAACCCATACATGTTAATTTATAATTACACATGCAATGAACCAATTTCTTACCTCAATCCACTTGGTCCCGGACCAAGGGCAATTCACTGATTCAAGATTCGGGATTCAGGTCGACGTACGGCAACCTATACAATAACGTACATCCATCAGTACTCGTCAAATAGTATCAAAACGCAAAAACACAAAAATCCTCCCCATCCTCCCTTGATGGTTCGGCCATTGTAGTGTAAATGTGAGATTTATTTTTCTAAATTTTCTTTCTCATTTTGTTACGTCTCATTAGGTTGTCAATAGGCCAGTTCAAGTGCCGGTTCGTCATTTTCGCGTCGAATTACATCAAAACGCGGAAATCGCCAAATCACCCCTTTTCCCTTTGGAGGTTCGGCCATGTAGGTGTAAATTTGAGATTTATTTTCCTAAATTTTCTTTCTCATTTTATAACACTCCCTTAGGTTGTTTTGAGGCTAGTTCAATCGTCGTTTTTCCGTTTTTCGACATTTACGCATCGTTTTGCGAAATATTTCATTCTGGGCTCATTTAGGTCTCTAAACACAATTTAATTTTCCCATTGATTCAAACACTTGCCAATCACAACACAACCCATCTAAGCACTATATAACTACACAAATCATCATCCAATTCATTTTTCAACATCAATTCCTCAATTTTTCCTCAAAGGTTCGAATCTTGCCCTATGACATTCCAAGGGATTTCCATTCAATTTTAATCATTCAAACCCTCATACAACCTATTATATCATCATATCATCATGCCACAATTTATCAAACAAGTCTCAACACCAAAATTCACAAGTCCAAAATCATGATCATCAAATTTTTCTAAGTTAAATTCATCAATTTTCACCAATAAATTTCATCGCATTTCTAGCTTTAATACATCATTCTAACACATTATCATCTAATACACATTTTCAAATTGAGCTCTCTAACACAACATATCATCAATCAAAGCTTTAGGTCACAAAATCAATTCATCACAATCAACCGTTTAAAATGCAAGAACACTCACCCAATTGGAAGGTATAAGACTCCTCCTAAGCATACTCCACCATTGGAGCATTTAAAAGCTCCAAGAACACAAAATTCCTCACCAAAACCGCAGCTGTAAATGGCCAAGATCTCCTCACACACGCGATTTCAAGGCTCAAGAGTGGTACCAATGTGTTTAGGAGGTGTTTTCCAACAAGTTTCAAGACAAAAATCGTTGGATTCGGTGGAGATTTGACCAAGTTATGGAAGAAAGAAAGCTTGAGCAATTCTTGGCCATGGAGGGGCTGCTGCACGCGGGAGAGAAGAGAGGGAGGAGAGAGAAAGTGTGAAAAAAAAAGGTGAGTTTGACTCACTTAAGTCACAGGCGGGTCCCACACGCGTTTTAACTTTAATCAATCACCTAATTTCAACCACAAATTCATGACCTACGTATTTTTCTTGTTCATGTCATATTTTTGTTTCCCAAAAATACTGATAAAATTTTCACGCTTATCGGTACAATTATACCGCAGTATTTTTACACCGGAAAATCACTATTCATCAATTTTTCCCAAAATGACTCAATTCCATCAAATTTCATCAAAATCATATTTCCTAACTCAAAAAACCATTTACAACTCATATTTGAAACCTAGAGCTCAAAACTCAATCGGCACGTTTTACGGTGCAATCGTACCGCAGTATTTTTACCCGCGAAAAACACTATTCACTGATTTTTCTGAAACTTGCCTGTCCACTCAATTTTTCGTTCTGAACCCATTTCCAGGGTTATTTTTACCATCTGAGACCTTCTACTCAATTTTTATCTTCCTAGGGTTGCGTGTTGGCTAATTACCGTTTTGCCCTTTCTTTGTATTTTGGCCTAATCTTTAGGATTTTCACTAATCCATCACTTGATTGCTCACTTAATATTTTAATTACTTGATTTAAAATTGTGAGGTGTTATATTCACCCAAACTTTTTAGAATTTTGTCCGCAAAATTAAATCATACTCATCCGCTAACTCAGGACACAGTCGGAGAATCTCATCCTCCCGCTCCCAAGTAGCATCCTCAAGTGTGTTCCTTTACCACATTACTTTTATCACAAGCATGATCTCCTTTTTATGATACTTATTATCCTTTGATCCTTCACAATCACTTGTCTCTCATGGTTCTGTGACCTTTTAATTCACAATACTTTACACTTTCTCTGGTCTCCCGTTACCCTTTCGCTGATTTGTAGGTAATAATATAACAATATTACGGATTTGTCAGTATCAATTTACCTCATTCTCATCTTTATCCATCTTTCTGACCTATGGTCGTTCTCAAAAGCATCTAACCGCTTTCATGCACATTCACTAGTTATTCCTGGAGTATTTCCAACTCACGTTCTTTAGTACTTAACTTTTTTCGCGGTCCTCACTGTTTTGACAATACCCCAACAACCATTTCTTTCCATTACTGTCACTACTCTTATCATTTCGTTGTTTTCTTGGCTTTCACCCAACCACATGCTTTCTAGTTTCAAAGGCACTTTGTCGTGTCCTACAATTCCGATTCACATTAAATTCTATACTCATATACTTTACTTTTCCTTGTCACGTGCCTTAACCTCTTTTTAGGTACTCACAACTATATCTTTCTCTCTGTGATACGAAACTAACAATAATCATCATAGTTTATATTTTCGATTAGCCCTATAAGGCCCTTCAACCACAAACACACTCCCGAATCTCCTTTTCCATCCACAAAATCATGTTCATAATTTACACTCATTGTTAATCTCTTTATTAACTTAACCATCTCAATTTTACCAACTCAATCAGCTCAACTCCATACTTAAACCTCTCATAGTCTAAACACAACACTCATTAATGACCTCCACATGAAGGCCTCGTGCTTAATATTTTCTCCCACTAACTATTTTCAACTTTCATTCCACTCCGGTGTTACAACTTAACCATTTGTTCCACTCATTTATACCACTTCTTCGTAATCATCGTCATTTAATCCTGGATGTCAAACTCAATGTAATATCACCTTACAGTTTTACCAACTTTCACCAAATACCTTGGGACGAATCATTTTTCCACACCCATTTCACTATTAACTGATGGACCACTAAAAATGTCATGTCTCTCACATGCAAGTCTCATCCTATAGGAATCTTTGAAACTTCATTATCAAGTCACATAAAACTAAATCCATCCTTGCCACTACTTATACAATTTACCATCGGTTGGTATATCAGTCTCTCGGAATATTCAAAGCTACCACAGCACTCAGCTATACCTCATTAATACTTAACCAAAACAACATCAACATTGTGCATTTTCCACACACTTTCCATCATAAGTGGCATATGCGATTATATATAACACTCCTTTAACCTGAACTCTTGATCATTACCAGCCTTCCTAGAAGGACACTCACTCAATCTGTCAACATTAAATCACATTATTATCTCTTTTATCATAAAGCGAGGATTCCAACAAACTTATTACCTCACTTGGAGCCGAAATTATTTCATCGAACTTACTTTACACCCACAATAGTGCTTCACTATCACACTTCTAAATTCTTACACACTATGCCTCACCTCTTATATCCAAATCTGACGTATTTTGTTCATTTACAAACATTTGACCTCATTTTTGCGTTAATCACATGGAAGAACTCTCTCAATACAGTGGGTAACAACATTCACAGGTTTTAACCGCTCGAGCTCTTGCTGTCCTCAGGGCCCCAGATGTAATGACCCACCAATCAGAGAATCCACCCATATAATCCATGCAGTAATGATAACCTACCACCTGCTGACTGTGTTCTATTAGTATTCCCAACGTTTCTTATTTGTGCACTTGTGTAGATCAATTCAACTATAATAGCAGTCTCATCACTGCGGGATACTTCCTCATCTCATATTACTCGTATAACATAATAATAGTCTCCGGGAACATAATCCGCACGGAGATGGCTACACACTCCGGGCACATAGGCCGCACAGAGATGGTAATATCAAGTCTCATAACGTGCACCCAATGCACAGAGGAGTTCATATTTATATCACATCTGTATACAACAGCAAACGTGTACCCAGTACACAGGGGAGTTCATACTTATAACATATCCGTATATAACGGCAAAACTGGTACTCCGTACACTCCAGATCACACATGGACCCAGTCCATTTGGTGTCTGTATCACTCTGTATATAACAGCAAAATATCTTTGGTATATTCACATGGGGCTATCCCCATAACC
>NW_026895525.1:0-16339 GCF_033153095.1 Gastrolobium bilobum
TAGAGATCTTAGTATTTTCAGAAAATCATGATTTTTATATATTTGTAATCTTAAGATATTTTTATTCAGTCCTGAAGCCATTGCCAAGTTATCTAGCTCAATATTTAGCCTAATTTTTTTTTTTTTTTGGTAAGCATATTTAGCCTAATTTAACCTGATTCATTTATTACACAAGTCATCAGAAAAACAAATTACAGTATTTACCTTACATGTTCTTTTCAAATGTATGTTCAAGTAAGTATAATTAAAATCCTTATTTTTTTTCTTACAAAGAAAGGTATTATTTACTTATCACATACTTAGATAGAGATGTCCCGCCAAAATTTTAAAGGGTTTGGTCATTGACTTATTTATCAAAATAATAAAAATTATAACAATTATGTTATTTATGTAAAGAAAATTTACTAAAATGTCAGAATAAAATGTAAGCTTTACATAATTCTTTTGACAAAAATTAAAATTAAATTTGATTCATAAAAGTTTGCTCATCATTTCAAAATAAAAGTATTAAATATTATCTTACCTCATCATCTCCAAGGCTTCTTTTCGATGGATCATGTATATATCTTTCTTCTGTGACTCTTGTTTATTCGAATGAGATTTCAATGGTACATTAATGCATTTCAGAACACGATCATCACAAACCTTTTAATTAAAAAAAACAAAATTTGGTTTAGCTCTTTCCTTAATTTGTGAATTCAATAGAGATTATGAACGCTCAAATAAAAATATTTAACATACAAAAAGTTCAATTAAATTTATAATACCTTTAAGTTTTGGAAATGAGTAACCAATGTAGAACTGACTTCAGAGATATCCATGATCCAGCGTGGCTTATATTTTGATAGGACTTAGAATTGTAAAATGTCAAAAAACCTTGTTCACGTATTAAAAATCAGGATTGCTAATTGGCTTCACGTTCTTCTCTCATAACCTAAACCAATTCATCAAAGCCAAAGTCAAAACAAAGTTTGGGAAGTCTTCAAGAATGAATCTTCTGTTTTCTTGAACTATACAAGGGTTACTGGTGATTGGCGGGACAGTTTGGTGAAAGAAAGTTAAAGAAAAGACTACAGATTAAAGAGAGAGAAAGATTTGAAATAAAATGTCAAAAAAACCTTGTTCACGTATTCAAAATCAAGATGCTTATTGGCTTCACGATCTTCTCTCATAACCTAAACCGATTCATCAATGCCAAAGTCAAAACAAAGTTTGGGAAGTCTTCAACAATTAATCTTTTCTTTTCTTGAACTATACTAGGGTTACTTGTGGTTGGCGGGACTGTTTGCATGGTGAAAGAAAGATAAAGAAAAGCTTACAGATTAAAGAGAGAGAGAACGATTTGAAATAAAATCAGGATGCTATTTGGCTTCACGATCTTCTCTCATAACCTAAACCGATTCATCAAAGCCAAAGTCAGGAAGTCTTCAAGAATTAATCTTTTCTTTTCTTGAACTATTACAAGGGTTACTTGTGCTTGGCGGGACGGTTTGTTGAAAGAAAGATAAAGAAAAGCTTACAGATTAAAGAGAGAGAGAAAGAATTGAATGAAGAAAGAAACGACCTCTTACACACTTATTTTCCATGTCCGCTCATTAAACCCCTATCATATTACACCTTCCCTTGCCACATCAGTTAAGCTCATGAGCCAGCTGTAATTATTTTGTTTTTTGCTATTGCTCACCTCTTATGTAATCTTGATTGGCATTACTAAATATCTTAACATTATTACTCAGTAGATTTCAATAAACTAAAAGTGGTTGTTTTGACATTATAAATTTATTAAAGGTTAGTTTGAGTTTAATTTCATTATAAATCTTAGCAAGTAAATAACACTACTAACTAATGTTGAATTAACCTACAAATTAGGAGGCATGCATCAGAAAATTCAACATAATTGGGGGAGCATCTCAAAGTATTTGAGAATTACATTTTGTTTATAATTAATTCAAGTTAACCCCCATCACAACATTTAGTGGCGGACCCAAAAAATGTTGTTTATGTCGGCACACTTAATGACGTTGGTTTGGAGAAAAAAAATTTTAAAGAAAATTTTAAATGCATTAAGGGATAAGATATTGTAACAACCAAGTAGTGTTACTATCAATCAATTTCACCGTTAGCTTAATACTATCAATCCCGGGAAACTGAATTTTTCTAAATTTTAAATTTTCGGATATTATTGTAAACTGAAAGTAAAAATCATATTTTTGAAAATCGAGATTCCCAGACAAAAAAAATTTCTTCAGTACCAAACGCCCGTTAACTTTTGGAAATGATAACCATTTATTTCCATAATCTATAATATTTTGATTTGTAAAATGGCAAAACAACCTAAAACAAAGATCAAAGCAAAGTCAAAATTCAACAACGAATCATATGGACTTAATACTTTATAAAGAGAGAGAAATTTATTTTCACCTTTGTATGATTATGAGAGAATGAATGTCATTATCAAATGCTTTTACCTCATAAAATGAGGCGCGGGAGAAGCAGAGTCATAAAATGCTTTAGCCTAGTTTTATTTTAAGGGAAAAAGTATGTATCATTCTAAGAGATGTAAGATTATGTCATTTTAAGTGAGAGAAAGAGATAGATCATAGAGGAGAGAGGACAAAAAAAAAGATGTGGATCCCACCTCTTTGTGAGTGTGAAATGACACAAGTTGTGTCATTTTAAAAGACAAATTTTTTCCTCTTTTTTTAAATCACATTATTATAATGTTTAGTTTTATGACAAAAATACCTACTTAATTATATTTAACTACACTAACGGTAATTTTAAATCTTGTGATAATGCCGATTGCTAATAAGAATCATTAAATTAGTTATTCCAAGCATTACAACGTCGTTTTTATAAATGAAGTTGAAATTAATGTTTATCATGAGATAATTTTATTTCTTACACATACATAAAAATATGTGGGATGAATATTTTTATTTTTTTCCTATTCTCTTCACATGGCCTTACATATTTTTATGTCACTGTACGAGATAATATTATCTCCTACAATATGAGAATACAATCCATTATCTTCTTTCTCTCTTCTTTTTAGTGAATATCAACCACTTTTGTGTTGAGATTTAAAATTATCATTACACATTTATTTTCATTTTCACATGAATCACTCTTCTTTCTCTTACACACTTATTTCCCACAACAGCTCACTAAACCCCTATCGTAACACCTTCCTTTGCCACAGTAGCTAACAGGTTATAATATTTAAAATTATTGTCGTTGCCTTACAGCTAAGCTGATGAGCCATCTATAATTTTTCTTTTGCCTTCTTGGAATGTTGTTTTGCATTTATATGCTCATCTCTTAGGTAAGCTTCATTGGCAAACTTAACTGTTGAGATGCTGACCTGAAAAGATAAAATATATCAATATATCAAAAGAATATTTTAATATTTCTTGTTATTACTCAACAGATTTCCATAAACTAAAAGTTGTTATTTGGATATTATTAATTTAATTAAAGGTTAGTTTGCGTTTAAATTTCATTATAAACCTTAGCAAGTAAATAACAGTATTTACTAATGCTGAATTAACCTACAACTTAGGAGGCATGCATTAGAATTATATTTTGTTTATAATTAATTCAAGTTAACCCCCATAACAACATTAGTCACATATTACCTTCAAATTGACAAACAGACAAGTAAACACATATATCTCTTTAAAAGTAGATAGTATAAATTTTGAAAAATAAAATAAAATACAAAATATGACTCAAAAGTGAAAAGTACTAGTAAATAAATGGCTGGTTACTAAATATAATAAAGTAAATTTAATTTCAATCTATTATTCAATCAAATAATATTATAATATTAAATTATTTTAAAATCTATATTGTTAATATATATTTACGCAATATATGTTACGAAAATACATATTTGGCCACTATGATAGTGTCTTATCGATCAAATAAGTTATCTAATTAGAATACTACAAATAATGGTGGCTGCCCAATTAGAATTTTAAAAGGTCCTAGTGTCCTTTAATATTTTCAGAAAATCATGATTTCGCATATATTTTAAGATATTTTTATTCAGTCCTGAAGCCTTTGCCGAAGTTATCTAGCTCAATTTTTAGCCTAATTTAACCTAATTCATTTATTATACAAGTCATTAAAAAAACATATTACAGACTTTTATGACCTAGTTTATTTACCATACATGTTCTTTTAAAATTGATCATAATAATATTGTGGTGAAAATTTTCTTGATGTTATCATTTTTTACCTCCCAATTTAGTCATCTATATAGAAGACAATAATATTTTATTTTAAAATCCGTTCATCTGTTCTATTTTTTCTTCTTGTGACTATGTGTGCTAGTAGCCCGGCCCGGCCCATTTAGCCCTAGCCCGCGTAGGTTAGGGCCAAAAAGCCCACAATGGTATAGGCCCACATGGGCCAAAAGCCCAGCAACATTTTCTCATATAAAAAAAAAGTGACAGCATATTCTCATAGATTATTAGAACACTAATGAAAACAGATTTTATAGTAATGCAGAGGACACTAATTTTATATAAAATGACTTGTGTGATCCATATGGGGCAACAGATTACAATAAGATGTCAACATTGTAACAAAGAAATTAAATGACTAAATCTTCATAATACCAAGCATTAAGTGAAAAAAGTTAGCATACTTTCCTACAAACTGAATCAAGGCAACAAAATATTCTAATTACATGCATTTCCAGCATTGCTGTCAATGTAAATATTCAAGAATGGAGGCATTGCTATCAATGTAAATTCCAAGCATTGCTGTCAAAAAGTTCAAGAAATTCAGCTGTCATATACTCAAGAATGGATGCCAAATATACAGCAGCAGCATTGGCCTCAACTTCGCGGGATCAATTCTGCACAAAATCAATGTAAATACTAAATATCATCACAATTAAATCAATTAAGCTCAACCTACACATAATCAATGGATCTAAACTATAAATTTCAACTAGCTAATAACAAAGAAATACAATGAAATTAATAAAAAAGAAAAACCAAATATAATTTTCTCAATCAGTAAAACATAACGGGGAAGGATATACTTACTACCAAAAAGTTTACAACATTTACAACTAACTTAATCACCATTGACTTTTGTCAATCTAATAGTTATAATTTATCAGAAAATATTAGGTCGTATTTATTAATTCACAATAAATTATAACCGTTAGATTGAAGGAAATCAATGATGATTACGTTGGTTGTAAAGGTGGTAAAATTTTTTGGTGGGAAGTATATGCCCCAAACATTAATATAATTTTTAACAAACATTCAAAATTACTAAACACCACCTTTTCACATATCTAATGTGTTGAAAATCATCTTCTTTATTTGGTATCAAAGCTATGCATATATGATTATAATACCCAATTTTTTAATTCTAAAAATAATTCTAAATTTGCATATAGAACCTAAAGTTCATGATAAAATTTTGTTTAGAATTTTTTGCAATTGATCTTGAAA
Source organism: Gastrolobium bilobum (assembly GCF_033153095.1). Taxonomy (NCBI): domain Eukaryota; kingdom Viridiplantae; phylum Streptophyta; class Magnoliopsida; order Fabales; family Fabaceae; genus Gastrolobium; species Gastrolobium bilobum. The sequence continues at coordinate 5,478 of NW_026895525.1, forward strand.
ACCTTGAGGTTTTTGGAATTTTCTTTTTTTTTGGAGTTACCCAACCCTAATTATCTCTTTGAGACGAGTTGGCTCCCTCCGGTATCCCCACGAGCTTCGACTCTTTGAGTTGGCTCCCTCCGGTATCCCCACTAGCTCAATATTTAGCCTAATTTTTTATTTTTTTTGGTAAGCATATTTAGCCTAATTTAACCTGATTCATTTATTACACAAGTCATCAAAAAAACAAATTACAGTATTTACCTTACATGTTCTTTTCAAATGTATGTTCAAGTAAGTATAATTAAAATCCTTATTTTTTTTCTTACAAAGAAAGGTATTATTTACTTATCACATACTTAGATAGAGATGTCCCGCCAAAATTTTAAAGGGTTTGGTCATTGACTTATTTATCAAAATAATTAAAATTATAACAATTATGTTATTTATGTAAAGAAAATTTACTAAAATGTAAGTTTTAAAATGTCAGAATAAAATGTAAGCTTTACATAATTTTTTTGACAAAAATTAAAATTAAATTTGATTCATAAAAGTTTGCTCATCATTTCAAAATAAAAGTATTAAATATTATCTTACCTCATCATCTCCAAGGCTTCTTTTCGATGGATCATGTATATATCTTTCTTCTGTGACTCTTGTTTATTCGAATGAGATTTCAATGGTACATTAATGCATTTCAGAACACGATCATCACAAACCTTTTAATTAAAAAAAACAAAATTCGATTTAGCTCTTTCCTTAATTTGTGAATTCAATAGAGATTATGAACGCTCAAATAGAAATATTTAACATACAAAAAGTTCAATTAAATTTATAATACCAGTGTGGCTTATATTTTGATAGGACTTAGAATTGTAAAATGTCAAAAAACCTTGTTCACGTATTAAAAATCAGGATTGCTAATTGGCTTCACGATCTTCTCTCATAACCTAAACCAATTCATCAAAGCCAAAGTCAAAACAAAGTTTGGGAAGTCTTCAAGAATGAATCTTCTGTTTTCTTGAACTATACAAGGGTTACTGGTGATTGGCGGGACAGTTTGGTGAAAGAAAGATAAAGAAAAGACTACAGATTAAAGAGAGAGAGAAAGATTTGAAATAAAATGTCAAAAAAACCTTGTTCACGTATTCAAAATCAGGATGCTTATTGGCTTCACGATCTTCTCTCATAACCTAAACCGATTCATCAATGCCAAAGTCAAAACAAAGTTTGGGAAGTCTTCAAGAATTAATCTTTTCTTTTCTTGAACTATACTAGGGTTACATGTGGTTGGCGGGACTGTTTGCATGGTGAAAGAAAGATAAAGAAAAGCTTACAGATTAAAGAGAGAGAGAAAGAATTGAATGAAGAAAGAAACGACCTCTTACACACTTATTTTCCATGTCCGCTCATTAAACATCTTAGAGTTTAATTTCAAGTAAATAACACTACTAACTAATGTTGAATTAACCTACAAATTAGGAGGCATGCATCAGAAAATTCAACATAATTGGGGGAGCATCTCAAAGTATTATAGAATTACATTTTGTTTATAATTAATTCAAGTTAACCCCATCACAGCATTTAGTGGCGGACCCAAAAAATGTTGTTTATGTCGGCACACTTAATGACGTTGGTTTGGAGAAATTTTTTTTTAAAGAAAATTTTAAATGCATTAAGGGATAAGATATTGTAACAACCAAGTAGTGTTACTATCAATCAATTTCACCGTTAGACCGGTTATGCAATTGCAACGGTAATATTTATTTCCATCTTTGTATGGTTATAATTCCCCATATTTAATACTTTATACGGTAAAATTGATTAGTAGTAATATTGATAGTAACACTACTTGATTGTTACAATATATTTCCCCATGCAGGGATTAAAAAACAAAAAATTATAAATAAGAAAAAAAAACTTCACCTTAACATAAAAAAATATTCCAACACTTTTTTTTAATCAAACTGATTTGTTATATGACATCATAAAATGTACAATAAAACATATGACATCTCATTCCATCCTATCGTATTCCATCCTATCGTATTCCATTCATTTTCATTTCATCTCTCGTTGTATAACAAAGCCTAATATAACCAACATCACATTTTACTACTATACTCAAAAAAATAAATAAATTAGAACTTCATGTTTACAACTGCGGACAGAAGTGACCATCTAGTTCCGCCATTGATAGCATTAGTCAAATATTACCTTCAATTTGACAAACAGATGAGTAAACACATGTATCTCTTTAAAAGTATATAGTATAAATTTTAAAAAATAAAATAAAATACAAAATATGACTCAAAAGTGAGAAGTACTAGTAAATAAATGGCTGGTTACCGAATATAATAAAAGTAAATTTGATTCAATCTATTATCCAATCAAATATTATTAAATTATTATATTATTAAAAAAAATTAAATTATTTTAAAATCTCTATTGTTAATATCTAATTACGCAATAGATGTTATGAAAATACATATTTGGCCAATATGATAGTGTCATATCATGACTTTGTATATATTTGTAATTTTAAGATATTTTTATTTAGTCCTAAAGCCATTGACAAAACTATCTAGCTCATTTTTTGCCTAATTTAACCTAATTCATTTATTATACAAATCATTAGAAAAACATATTACAGACTTTTGTGACGTAGTTTATTTATGTTACATTTTTTTTTTAAATTGATGATGATAATATTGTGGTTAAAATTTGTTGATTTTATCAATTTTTACCTCCCAATTTTGTCATCTATATAGAAGACAATAATATTTTATTTTAAAATCTGTTCAGCTGTTCTGCTTTTTCTTAGTGTGTGCTACTTAAAATTGTGTTCCTTTCATATATTTATTAGTCAATGTGTTGGTAGATTTGCCTTTCAATGTTCTGTTTTTTATGGATAATTTCTTTACATTTGAAATACACTGGCTGAATCTATAAAAATGGTAATAGACCTTTTTCATTTTCAGCATATACTTTGATTGAATACTGAAAAAAAAAGAATTCTTTTTGTATGAGATTCTTACATAGAAATTTATGAGGAAGTATGTGTGAAATGTGTGATGGTTTGAAATCTTTATATTTGTTTTTGTATTGTTTATCAGATTAGGAATGCGGGTGTTATTGCATTTTATTCTATATCTTTCCAATATTTTAAACTTCCCTATCTTTTCCTTCGCAAAGAACCAATAGATGAACAAGCAGTTGCAAATGAGAGTTAACGAGCAGAGTTTGGTTTTTATACCATTCAGCCACATGATCAATCTAGAAGATGCTTTCGTATGATTGGTGGGGTGCTTCTGGAGAGAACTATCAAAGAGGTCTGGCCTGTTGTGAAGCGAAATAAAGAGGGACTTGAAGAGGTTGCTACAAGACTTAATGAGGCATTGGAAAAGGAATAAACGGAAATTGCCAAGGCTGATGCTGGGGTGAAAGATGAATGTGGTAGGAACTAGGAAGGTTCTGTTCATGGAGTTCTTGTCGATCCTGCAATTATTTGAAGTGAATGGTATGTCCAGTTTTATTCTGTTTTCTTAAACTATTATCATGAAATTCTCGGCCCTTTATTGTTTCTGTTTGCAGGTAGTATGATGATTTATCTTTTTAGGGATTAGTCTAAAACAAGCATTACTTGATATGACCTTCAGTTTACTTACTAGGGGCGGAAGAAAAGTGTTTTTCATTGGGTCAAGTGTTCATGTACATTTCAGGTTGCAATACTAGAGCATGGTTCAATTGTTATGTTGCATACATGACTATCAGGATTTGAATTGAGCAGGAATATACCTCTCATTGTGGGGAGCATAGGAGGGATATAAGCATCCTACTGAACTTGCGGAATTTCCAGGATAGTGACAGCAAGCATATGTTCTAAAATGCCTTTTAAGCTTGCAAGAAACACATTGGGATAGAAGTATAGAACACCTATTCGCTCTGAGAAAAGACAAAAATTTGACTAGTGTCATTCATTCGAAGCTATTGATATGGATCTAGGATGTACATCCACCATTTGATATTTAGCTCTTGTATCCGAAGAGTGTAATTTGTCCTTAATTTGATAGGAAAAGATGTTATCACAATGCATATATCTATTTAATATGAAATTAGCATATACAATTGGATCATTACATGGTCAACTAATCATACAAATGCAGTAGGAATATGAATACAAAATATATATATACATTCTTCTTTAAAGACAAAAATGATATCATTTATTCTCAATGAAAGTTGGGCCACAATTTGATTGCTCCTGGTCTTATATCCTCAAAAGAAACGATGTCTAAAGATAAATGTCAACAATGAAGAAATAAAGTAATAAGAAACACTATTAATTAACTATATTGCCGTGACTAAGATATATATTTTTTACAACAGATTGTATTTCACCTATTTTCGGTAAGGAAACTCCTCACAGCTAATGGAAGAACAGGTTTGCCTCGATATAGTGTTTGCCAATACCTGACTAAAGAAGACAATTGAAAAATCATGGGAAAATTACAGCAGAACAAAAATTATAGGTAAGGAAATCCTGAAAAGATATTCATCTAGAAATAAATTTTTTATCATTGTATCAATTCAAACTACATTTTGTTTACATAAAGAACCTATGTTTTTTTTTTTTTTTTTTAAAATAATAATAATAATAATATACCTGTTATGACTTCTTTGGTTGGCCCATGCCCAACTTGTTTTGTATGGATTGAATCAACAAACTCATTTTCCTTATTATTTTTATTCGAAGGAAAATGTGTTCTTGAGAAGCCCTAATTTTTAATTTTCTCCAAACGCTCACGCAATGCCTGTATAGCTTCTTTTGCATGGAGACCATGCAAATCCAATCTCCATATGCCATTTGTACGATTTTTAATATTTAAAATTGTTGTAGCTGCCTTACAATTTTGCTCATGAGTCATCTCTAATTTTTCTCTTCCCTTCATGGAATGTTGTTTTGCATTTAAATGCTCACCTCTTAGGTAAGCTTCATTTGCATACTTAAACTGTTGAGAGGCTGACCTGAAAAAATAAATTATATCAAGATATCAAAAGTATATTTTAAAATTTTAAAAGTTGTTATTTTGACATTATTAATTTAATTACAGGTTAAAAATTCATTATAAACCTTAGCAAGTGAATAACAATATTAACTAATGCTTAACTCAACTACCAATTAGGAGGTGTCACACCCCGTATATATCCGGTAGTGTTATCATTACATCGTATTAAGCTACGCTTAATTAAAAATGCAGAATATTCTTTTTCTTTTTCAATTATGACGTCATTATCAAATACCAACTGGATTACTTAATCAATTTCATAAAATATCGCCTGAATGTAAATTGCAATAAGGCATCTACTGAAATACCTCAATATATAAATAAAGTGAGTATCTAAGTCACGGCATTACATCATGTAATCCGGACAATATCCTGATACATTAATACAACTCTAATTAAAACAAGACATAACAAGTCTACGTGGCATGGACAATCCCCGTGCTCACCAAATCAACAGCGTCTCAACAAGATAATCCAAAATTATAAATGAAGCTAAAAGCATATAAGCAGCAAGCATATCCAGCATCCAAAAAGTCAGCATATAATATAAAAATCTCAGTAAGACTAGAGGTCCTCAAGGATCTTCCACCCCAAGCTCACTTACATGTGCAATATAAGTTCAAAAGCAGTAATTCAATATAAGTTCTCAAAACTATGCAGTGCAACAGATATTCATGCCATGTGTGTTGATACTATTCTACTGGCCAGAGAAATGCAAGACGTACGTCTACAACCCCACAATAAGTACAAGGAACAACGCCACCTCATCCACAGCCTCACCATCTTGTATGCGCCACATACTCAGGCTTACCGTATAGGTGGAACACAACATGCATATCATAAAGGCACTCACATATAACAGCTCAATAGCATTTATCAAAATAATACATGAAAACAACATCATGCATATAACCATACCCCTATGGGACATGGTGGAACCACAACATGGCTAAACCGAGGACACGAAAGCTTACCTTGCAAGCTCACTATCCAATGCCAAGAGTCCTCACCGCTCAAGTCCAACACACAGCAGATCACAATCTGATTTAGGACCAGCAAGTGTATCAACATACATAACTCAAAAGCATTAACATAAAGACTACGTTCTCCTTTAATGATTTACGTCTTAAGGCTTCCAACAAAGCCACAAGCCCTTAATCACATGATTATGACTTAGTTCATTAATTACAGAAGTTCAACTTCATCAATCTAGGGTCCCCAAACCCCCAATAGCCTACTTTCCTCACATCACAGCTACTGTTCTACAAAATCCCAGAATATTCGGATATTCCTCGGGTACATATTCGGATATGCAATATCTGGATATCTCATTGACCATATCCGGTTATACAATATCCGGATATCCAGATTCCAATATCCGGATATCCAATATCCGGATATCCAAATCCCATATCCGGATATCAAATATCCGGATATTTCACGACAGAATGCAGAAACTGCATTTCGTGAAGATATCCTTCCAAGGTTCCATTTTTAACACTTAAACACGTTAAAACATGCATTTTTAGGCACATTAAGGTTCATACAATTGATGGTTACTTGCTTAACTCATTAAACATGCCAAGACATCAACTTTAACCCATTAAACTCATGATCAAAGGTTGTAAGGCTTACCAAAGCTTGAAACAGCCCAAAAATGGTGCTCTTGGAGCTCACAAGCCAGCCTCAAGGTGTTGACACAAAGGGTACACGAAAATGGTGTTCAAGACTTGATCTTTCTTCACAAAGGTTGGCACTTGGAGCTTCAACAACCAAGAATGTGACACCACAACACCAAACCAGGAACTTAGCACTTCAAAACTCAAAATGCAGAAACAAGAACTCAGAAGCAAGGTCCTCTCACTCTCACAAGGTGGCTCACACCAAGATATGTTGATCAAGAGAAGAAACCATGATCAAAGGTGGTGTCTTTGGTTAGAAAATGGAGAAGAAATACAGTGACAAGGTGGCTGGTCTCACAACTCAGAAAAACTCACGCTGGAGGCTCATCAAAATGACCTAGGATCATCCACTTACGTTTTAAACACACAGTATTAACTTTAATTGCTACGCTTAGTATTTTAATCCCAAACTCAGGATTCTTAACCTACTCAATTTTACAAGAATTGTCATATTTTTATTATAATTAATTACTTAATTTCCGTAATTAACGGTGCGATTTCTTCAGCATCTCAAATATTTGAAAATTACATTTTTTTTATAATTAATTCAAGTTAATCCCTATCACAACATTAGTCAAATATTACCTTCAAATTGACAAACAGACAAGTAAACACATTTATCTCAAAAAAATAGGTAGATAGTATACATTTTAAAAAATAAAATAAAGTACAAAAGTACTGATAAATAAATGACCGGTTATTAATATAATAAAGTAAATTTAATTTCAATCTATTATCCAATCAAAAAATGAAGTAATAAATGACTCAAAAGTGAAAAGTACTAGTAAATAAATCGCTGGTTACTAAATCTAATAAAGTAAATTTAATTTCAATCAATTATCCAATCAAACATTATAATATTAAATATTTTTAAATATATCGATCAAATAAGTTTTAAATACACCAAATAAGGGTGTTGCGCCCAATTTAAATTTTAAAAGATCTTAGCATTTTCAGAAAATCATGATTTTGTATATATTTGTAATTATAAGATATTTTTATTCAGTCCTGAAGCCATTGCCAAATTATCTAGCTCAATTTTTAATTCTAATAAGTATAATTAAAAGCCTTATTATTTTTCTTACAAAAAGAAAGTATTATTTACTGATCACATATTTATATAGAGGACTACATGTCTCCCGCCAAAATTTTAAAGGGTTTGGTTATTGACTTATTTATCAGAATAATTATAATTATAATAATTATATTATTTATTTCAAGAAAATTCAGTAAAATGTAAGTTTTAAAATGTCAGAATAAAATGTAAGCTTTAGATAATTTTTTGACAAAAATTATACTTATATAAAATTAATTTATATTTATAAAAATTTACTCATCATTTCAAAATAAAAGTATTCAACATTATCTTACCTCATCATCTCCAAGGCTTGGATCATGTAAATATCTTTCTTTGGGTGACTCTTGTTTAATCGAATGTGATTTCAACAGTACATTAATGCATTCGAGAACACGATCATCACAAACCTTTTAATTAAAAACACCAAAACTCCGTTTAGCTCTTTCCTTAAGATGTGAATTCAATAGCCATTGTGAATGCTGAAATAGAAATATTTAACAAACAAAAAGACATACATAAAAATATGTGGGATGAATATTTTTATTTTTTTCCTATTCTCTTCACATGGCCTTACATATTTTTATGTCACTGTACGAGATAATATTATCTCCTACAATATGAGAATACAATCCATTATCTTCTTTCTCTCTTCTTTTTAGTGAATCTCAACCACTTTTGTGTTGAGATTTAAAATTATCATTACACATTTATTTTCATTTTCACATGAATCACTCTTCTTTCTCTTACACACTTATTTCCCACAACAGCTCACTAAACCCCTATCGTAACACCTTCCTTTGCCACAGTAGCTAACAGGTTATAATATTTAAAATTATTGTCGTTGCCTTACAGCTAAGCTGATGAGCCATCTGTAATTTTTCTTTTGCCTTCTTGGAATGTTGTTTTGCATTTATATGCTCATCTCTTAGGTAAGCTTCATTGGCAAACTTAACTGTTGAGATGCTGACCTGAAAATATAAAATATATCAATATATCAAAAGAATATTTTAAAATATGACTCAAAAGTGAAAAGTACTAGTAAATAAATGGCTGGTTACTAAATATAATAAAGTAAATTTAATTTCAATCTATTATTCAATCAAATAATATTATAATATTAAATTATTTTAAAATCTATATTGTTAATATATATTTACGCAATATATGTTACGAAAATACATATTTGGCCACTATGATAGTGTCTTATCGATCAAATAAGTTATCTAATTTTAGCCTAATTTAACCTAATTCATTTATTATACAAGTCATTAAAAAAACATATTACAGACTTTTATGACCTAGTTTATTTACCATACATGTTCTTTTAAAATTGATCATAATAATATTGTGGTGAAAATTTTCTTGATGTTATCATTTTTTACCTCCCAATTTAGTCATCTATATAGAAGACAATAATATTTTATTTTAAAATCCGTTCATCTGTTCTATTTTTTCTTCTTGTGACTATGTGTGCTAGTAGCCCGGCCCGGCCCATTTAGCCCTAGCCCGCGTGGGTTAGGGCCAAAAAGCCCACAATGGTATAGGCCCACATGGGCCAAAAGCCCTAAGGGTTAGGGCTAGCCCATGGGCCTTCCAAAAATTTAATATGTATTTTTTTGTTTAAAATAAAATTCATATTTGATATAGCAATGTATCTCAAAAGTCCTTACCTGCATTAAAATAGATTAAGGAGCAACATTTTCTCATATAAAAAAAAAAGTGACAGCATATTCTCATAGATTATTGGAACACTAATGAAAACAGATTTTATAGTAATGCAGAGGACACTAATTTTATATAAAATGACTTGTGTGATCCATATGGGGCAACAGATTACAATAAGATGTCAACATTGTAACAAAGAAATTAAATGACTAAATCTTCATAATACCAAGCATTAAGTGAAAAAAGTTAGCATACTTTCCTACAAACTGAATCAAGGCAACAAAATATTCTAATTACATGCATTTCCAGCATTGCTGTCAATGTAAATATTCAAGAATGGAGGCATTGCTATCAATGTAAATTCCAAGCATTGCTGTCAAAAAGTTCAAGAAATTCAGCTGTCATATACTCAAGAATGGATGCCAAATATACAGCAGCAGCATTGGCCTCAACTTCGCGGGATCAATTCTGCACAAAATCAATGTAAATACTAAATATCATCACAATTAAATCAATTAAGCTCAACCTACACATAATCAATGGATCTAAACTATAAATTTCAACTAGCTACTAACAGAAATACCTCTCTAATCTTCAATTTGAACTTCTTGATGCACATTGGCTTGTGATGTTGAAAGTATAATCATCATTATACAAGTTTTCGTTGAGGATATGGACCGACACCTTCCAAACTTGTACAAAGTATAAGTTAGTCGATATGACTGGTACCATGTTTGTAGTCTCGTAAAAGGGTTCTAGCAGTTCATATTTTATCTCCTATTCTCCATTTTTCACATGACGGACAATATTTGTAATTCCACTCATCACTTGGAGAATATCACATTCCTTTTTATACTTAAGTGCACTTTCTAGCATCAAAGATCAGAATTCCACCTAGTTGACACATCTAATCTCAAACCAATGCTTGTGTCTATGCCTGCTTGTCCACACAATCTTGCAAATTAATCATCCTCCCATCTGATCCTCTCACATACTTAACACTTTCTCTGATTTTATAAAGTGCTTCAGTAGCCACTTTCAAACCTTCTTGAACAATTAAATTAAGTATATGTGCAGAGCAACGTATATGAACATCACCACTACACATAATAAAGTATTCTGCAAAATCTATAAGTGGTTCAAGGATATAAGCTGCATGTTACCATCACAATAGCATTGTCCAAAAGTAGTAGAAAATACTTTCTTCTCAATTCTCCATTACTTTAAGCAATCACATACGCTTTCAATTTATTGTCAGTGTGGGGAGGTTTCAGTCGAGAAAAATTAAGAATCTTGCTAATTAATTTCCATTTTTACGAGAATGGACAGTTAAACAGGAAACTTCTGCTGGTGAGCAAGACCAACCTACTAAGTAAGTATACATAACAT